>NC_058373.1:42365000-42390000 GCF_018350175.1 Felis catus | reverse complement strand
CCTGGAGCCTGCTTCAGATTCTGTGTCTCCCTCTCTCTCTGGCCCTCCCCCCATTCATGCTCTCTCTCTGTCTCAAAAATAAATAAATGTTAAAAAAAAAAATTAAAAAAAAAAAAACTCCTAAGGAATAGATAAAATCATGTAGCTTAGACAGCCTTGTGCCTGTCATCAGATGCCAGGCTGATGTCATTTGAAGTCATGGTTGTCTATACCTTCATTCGGACCTCTGGCTTTAGAATTTGCCATCAGTTGGGTTGTGTTCATATGTATATTATATGTTTGCTTCTCTTTGTTAATTTTTGTTGATGTTTATTTTTGAGAAAGAGCGTGAGCAGGGGAGGGGCAGAGAGAGAGAGAGAGAGAGAGATGGGAAGACACAGAGCATGAAGCAGGCTGCAGGCTCTGAGCTGTCAGCACAGAGCCTGACATGGGGCTTGAACCCATGAACCGTGAGATCATGACCTGTGCCGAAGTCAGACGCTTAATGATCTGAGCCACCCAGATGCCCCTGTTTGCTTTTCTTCATGGATTTTTACAGATGTTTGAAAAACTTTGGTAAGATCTGGAAGTTCCAGTCTGTTTCTGTTGCCCATGATGGGTCTCCTAATCAGGTGAATAGAGAAGAGCTTAGAATCCAAAGGATTTCACGTCAGAAAGTATCTGCCTTCATTTTGTACTCAAGGGGGAAAAGAGACCCTCAACGCAAATGACTGATGTCAAGTCATAAGTTGCTGGAAAGGATGAGGGTAACAACGTTGTAGTCCTCACTCGAGCTGCCACCGTGGTGTTTGTGTGCATTAGTTCATGTTAGAGCTTCTTTACAAGAATGCTGTCGCTGTTCCCGTTGGACATGTAAGGAGGCTGGGTCTTGGGGAATGGAAGGCACGTGCTCAAGGTCACATGACTCTTGTCCTATTCTGTCTGGCTATAAATCTTTTTTATCTAGAACCCTGCCCTGCCTCTTGGCTCGATCTGCTTCTTACAGCTAAGTTGCTAAAGCCAGCCATGTGTCCTTAGGTGACACATCTCGTACAAACTGAGGGGGATATGTACAACGTTCTCAGAACTCCCTGGAATGTATACCCATCTTTTAGAGATGATTTAAAAGCACCATGTGAGTAACCTGTGCCTACGAGTTTGTGACTCGGTTCCACTAGCATTGATTGAATATATCCCCGTGTTCACTTTGGAAATGGGGTCATTTGCCAGATCCTTAGGGACCTCCCCACCCTCTTTGTCTGGACATATTTTCTCGGGCCATTGGCAGAACCGTGCTTGAGGTTAGGACCATTTCTTTTCTGTGGTGATGTCTGAGTTCAGTCGGATCTTCTCAGGTATGAGAAATGGGTGAGAATTGGCTCATTCTGCTTTTTTTTTTGCCTGTTTTGGCTTCCTGTACTTGGTTTTTTTATCGTACCTTTCGTAATAGCGTATCCCTTGTGCCTTGCGGGAAATGGGACCCGGGCTTAGTTACATTTGTGGGCTGTTTTGACCAAAGAGACCCCTGGGGTGGTTGAAGGGATGTACTGACTGAGCCCCAGGGCGGTGGTATCTCCCCAGGTGCTGTTGGTGTTCAGCAGAGCTGAGGCCTTCCGGATGTCACCCTCCTCTCTCAGCACTCAGCACCACTGCCTTCTCTGTCTACATCGCGGCCTTGGCATCCTGCCGAGGCTTGCTGATCCTGTGTCCTCAAGACTCTCTGTGGTGTGGTGTTGGGCCAGTACCTGTGCTGCCAGTGGGAACTGCTGGAAGAGAAGTTGGGAGAGGAGCATTCTAAAGGCTTTTGTTCTTTTTTTTTTTCTTTTTAAAAAAAGGGGTTAAATGTTTATGAGAGAGGGAGGAAGGGAGAGGGAGAGGGAGACAGCGTGTGCAGGGGAGGGGCAGAAAGAGAGGGAGAGACAGAATCTGAAACGGGCTCCAGCCTCTGAGCTGTCAGCACAGAGCCCGACGCGGGGCTCAAACTCACGAACCGTGAGATCATGACCTGAGCCGAAGTCGGACACCTAACCAACTGAGCCACCCAGGTGCCCCATGAGGCTTTAGTTCTGCATTAATGCCAGAATTGGGCACGGAGGGTGGTCAAGAGTGGCAGTGATGGGCTTGGTCAGGTAGACTGTGCATTTATTATTTTCTCTTCTGTCGATACTCAACAAACGGAATAAACAAAACAAGGGGAAAAAATCCATATCTGTTTTTCTAATGAGTATGAAAACACTGGTGCATTGTCTTGAGACACGGACGCATGTACATGCGTAACCATCGTTCTTGGGTACTCTGGCTGCTGGTCTGCGCTCATGCGTTCCTCGGGCTATGCTACTGCGTCTCCTCAGGGTCCCCTTCAAGGCCCAGGGAAGCCAACACCAGGACCCAGGAGTGGCCCCTGCTGTGGGGTGGCCTGGCTCATTACAGTGGTCTCAGAGAATCTTCCTGCAGTAGTTTAACGGACTTCATTTGCTGGGTAGGGTCCCTCAGATCTTAAAGGTGTCCTGCCTCCGAAGGGAAGTAAACACTTGGAACCTCAGGTCTCCATCAACCAGGATGCTGGTCCAAACGAATCTCTGACAGATTCTGTCCCAAGTGATTTCTGGTTCTCTTGGCCAGTTTGGTAATCGTGTTTCTGTGTGGCAGGTGATGGAAGGGTTACAGACGCCGGCTCCGGTCGTCAGGGAGCTTATCCTGTATGTGTGCAGACGAAGCGATGAGTAACTGAAGACTTGGACCGTGGTGTTAACCAGACTTAAGTGTATGTGTGGGTATTGCAGTACGTGTGACGTACAGCAACAGATGGCCTGTGCAGAGTCCATTACACCCTATATGTGCATCTCCGGTGTATAGACTTGGGTACATATGCAGGCACGTGCACCCATGCCCTTATGGTACCAAAGAGACCCCGAGCCGTGAGCTGCTTTTTGGTTCTTGGGAAGGCTTCAAGGGAAAATTCTAGGGACATGGGTGTTGGGAATGTGGGATGGGTTTTGGACCCTTGGTGAGGAGCGCATCCTACAGCTGGTACAACTAGGGAGGCTGTGAAGTGTTGGGTGCTAGAATCTGGAGTTTTCTTTGGATTCTGCAGAGAGCATTTTTTTTTTTTTAATTTTTTTTTTCAACATTTATTTATTTTTGGGACAGAGAGAGACAGACCATGAACGGGGGAGGGGCAGAGAGAGAGGGAGACACAGAATCGGAAACAGGCTCCAGGCTCTGTGCCATCAGCCCAGAGCCCGACGCGGGGCTCGAACTCATGGACCGCGAGATTGTGACCTGGCTGAAGTCGGACACTTAACCGACTGCACCACCCAGGCGCCCCTGCAGAGAGCATTTTAGGTGATGTTGACTATATGGCAAGATTTGGTCTCTTCTGGGAGGGACGCTGAGTGTCCTGACGAGTTAGACTGGGACCTTTGGCCTTGTACTGCTGGGGATGGGAATAAAATTCTCAGGCTTCTGCCTCAAGAAACCACTGGCCTGTATTGTTTTTTTTTTTTTTTTCTTAATTTCTTTTCTTAAAAGAAATTTCTTGAAAAACTTTTTTTGAATGTTTATTTTATTTTTTGAGAGAGAGAGACAGAGACAGAGTGTAAGCAGGGGAGGAGCATAGAGAGAGGGAGACACAGAATCCGAAGCAGGCTCCAGGCTCTGAGCTGTCAGCACAGAGCCTGACACAGGGCTTGAACTCACCAACTGTGAGTTAAGTCAGTTGCTGAACTTAAGTCAGATGCTTGATCTATTGAGTCACCCAGGTGGCCTTAAGACAAACCTTACTTAAGGAAGAATCCACCTGGCTTATCACTTGTTACTGTGTACAGGTGTTTGAGCACAGCAGGAGGGTCACTGCACTCTAATATCTCTCAGGGACAGAAGTGACCTCACATCCTTGGGGAAATAGTAGTGAGTCAGTCCCAAAGATGAACTCCTGCCTTGGGAACCTTGCAGAAAACTTCCACCTTGTTCCCACCGTTGAGATAGGAAGATTCTGACAGATTTTATTTCAACCTGGAGTTCACGGAGATTTATAGCTGAGTATAGTAAGGCTTTAACTCTTGCTTCATGGGCTGGCTTTTATCTTGAGGGTTTTAACCACTGCCCGCCTCTTTTTCTCAAAGAGAAAAATGTGTTTTTTGTTTATCTTTGTAGAAGTATAAGGCGATCATTACTGAACTCATATAAAAGTGGAAGAATAAAATAGTTACTCCAAAACCCACAGCAACTTGTCATTTTGATAGATTTCCTTCTAGTCTCTTTCGGAGCATATTTAAAAACTTTAAAAAAATTATTTTTGAGAGAGAGATAAAGTGCGAGCAGGAGAAGGGGTAGAGAGAGGGAAACACAGAATCCGAAGAAGGCTCCAGGCTCTGAGCTGTCAGCACAGAGTCCGATGCGGGGCTCCAACCCACAAACCATGAGATCATGACCTGAGCTTAAGTCAGACGCCCAACCAACTGAGCCACCCAGGCACCCCAACATTTAAAACCTTATTTCTCCAGGTTATAAAAATAACGTGTAAAATATAACAAATACTTTAAACACAACATGCAGGTATTTATCTTGGAGACAGTTAATATTTTAGTGCTTTTCCTAGAGTTGTTTTTTGTTGTTGTTGTTGTTTTTTACTTTTATTAAGTTTTATTTAAGTTCTCTCAGGTTCAAACTCATGGGCCTGAGATCAAGAATTGCATGCCCTTCTGACTGAGCCAGCCAGGCACCACCCCCTCCTTAAAGTTTGTTTAGTAGATGTTTGCATACTTGGAATAAAATTAGGAAATTTTTAATATAGTTTATATTTATATTATTTTCCAATTCATATTGACAATGCTTATGTTATTTCAAATTGTGTAAACGTGGTTTAAACTGATATAGCCACGTAAGTGACTATATCAATTAACTTGATCATTTGCTATATTTGTAGTGGTGGAAAATTATCCTGATGGTATGGTAGGCTCTGAAGACATTATCCAAGGAGTCAAAATTGGGCCCCCAGGCCAAATTAAAGTTTTGAAATTAATTCAGTTTGTGTCAATCTCAATACACAGTAAGAAGCAAGGAGAGAGATTAGGTTAAGGCATGTAGGTCCGGCAGGATAGGTGGACCACAATACTTGTATCCTGGCTTGGGTAGTGTTCGTATATCCTGTGTATTAGCCACCATGCCCTTCCCTGATGATGTGATTACAAGGACAGAACTGAGAATGAGCCAGAGGGCTCAGAAAACAGAAGATTCCTGGACCCCATACACTTGGTCTGTTGCAGGAATTCAGGAGGAAGCATTCCTGGCCACATGTGTCTCTTCTCAAAGCTCCTGTTGAACATCAAGAGCTTTTCTTCTCCCATAATACACCAACTGGGCCAGAATGGGTGTCACCAATGGGTGACCATATTTGGGTGTTTGCTCAAGAATACTGGGTGACCACTTGGTCATTCTGTCCCTTCCTATCTATGTTCAGTGCGTATGTGTTCTACTTCTTTGTAGTTACGTCACACAAGCTGTGTGCTTGTTTACCCTCTGTAAGTCACGTATCCTGTAAGTTTCATCCATTCATTCTCTTCTTCTCTGTAGCAGAACTGAGTATTATTGAAAGGCATGGCCAACACCCATTGTTCGCATTGTTTAATGATGAGAGATAATACTTCAACAGCCATCTTCGTATAAAAAGCTTTTTCAGCATTCTGGGACAGATTGCTAGAAGTGGAATTACATGGGCTGAAGGAATATTTTCAGGGTTTTTAACAAGTACCGTCAGATTATTTACTTGAAGAGAGATGTAGGGGAGAATGGGCTACAACTTAACACCTAGTTGGTTTCTTTCACACCACCCCGTCTCCAATCTCTGCCTCTCTTATTTTTATTTTTATTTTTTCCTGAATAAGCAGAGCACAAATGGAGGGTAGATATGTGGTGGCAGTAATTCTCCTTCCTGCATCTGTCACGTACCTTCTCTCAGGCAGCTTCTCCTATGTTTTATGTGTCTGTCCAGAGATAAACTAGGGGTAGACAAATGTGCATGTATGTGTATATTATTATATACAACTATATTTAAAAAAAATTTTTTTAATGTTTATTTTTGAGAGAGAGAGCACAAGAAGGGAAGGGGCAGAAAGGGAGACACAGAATCCGAGGCAGGCTCCAGGCTCTGAGCTGTCAGCACAGAGCCCGATGCAGGGCGCGAACCCAAGAACTGCGAGATCATGACCTGAGCCGAAGTTGGACGCTTAACCAACTGAGCCACCCAGGTGCCCCACAACTATATGTATTTTAAAGCACAAGTGATCACATACTGTTTACTTCCGAGTGTTTTGCTCTATATTTCATGGGTCTTTGCATATCAGTACTTAGAGAACTGCCTATTTTTTTAAAATTTATTTTCACTTTAGAGTGTGTGTGCATGAGTGGGGGAGAGTGCAGAGGGAGGAGAGTGAAAGAATCTTAAGCAGTTTCCAATGCCCAGCACAGAGTCTTACATAGAGCTAGATCCCATAACCCTGGAATCATGACTTGAGTTGAAATCAAGAGTTGGATGCTCAACCAACTGAGTTCCCCAGGCTCCCCTAATGGCTGCTTAGTCCTCTGTCATGTGGATGCAACATAACTTCCCTCGTTCTCTATTGATAGATATTTTTTTGGTCTCTGATATTTGGTGGGTTCTTAACATCCATGAATAAATGGTATATGGTGTATACATGAATTTGTCTATAAAGTAAAATCCTAAAAGTAGAACTATAGATTTTACAGCTTGATGGACAATACCAAATTTTTCTCCTTCAAGGAAAGATGTAAAGGAATTCTCCTTTCTCCAATCCTGTATCCATACTGTTAGACTTTTTGATCTCTGTCTTTCCAACAGATGAAAAAGTGTCCTGCTGTAGTTTTAATACGCGTTTTTCTCATCAGTGGGGTTGAACATCTTCTCAAAGAACTCCGTTCCTGACTTTCCTTGTTGCATGGTCATACTTTGGTGCCATTGTTGTTGTTGTTGTTACGTTATTGGTCTATTTCTTGTTCATCTGTTGGAAGTCTTAAGAAAGTTCTTTATTGTGAGAGTTGCAAGTAATTTTTCCTAGTTGATCATTTGTCATTGAACTAATATATAGTGTGTATTGCATTGAATATATAGAGATTTTTTTAAATGTTTGTTTACTGTGTGTGTGTGTGTGTGTGTGTGTGTGTGAGAGAGAGAGAGAGAGAGAGAGAGAGAGAGAGAGAGAGAGAGAGAGAAGTGGGGAGGGACAGAGAGGGAGACCCAGAATCCGAAGCAGGCTCCAGGCTCTGATCTGTCAGCACAGAGCCTGATGTGGGGCTCGAACTCATGAGCCATGAGATCATGACTTTAGCTGAAGTTGGATGCCCAACCGACTGAGCCACTGAGGCGTCCCTGCCATGTACATTTTTAAAAAGGAGATGGGGTTGAATTTATCCATCTTTCCTTACATGGCTTACAGTTTCTGTGTTCTACTTGGGCCTTCCCCACTCAACGTGGAAACCGGAGACTTCCGTCTCCTCTCCCCCAGTGCTAAAATGGATTTGCTATTCGTCTCTGAATCATTATCTCCAAGCTGAAAGGGATTCAGGGATCTGTAGCTTAGATGGGGCCTCAGGTGAGTCTCCTGAAGCCAGTCCATTTAGGAATCATCTGAGAGAGAGTGTGGCTGTCTCCCAGGTGATGAATGACCCAGGTTTACTTAAAGGAAAGAAGAGTCTAAGCTACTTGGAATAGTATTCACTGGGAATAGTTGGAAGCTACGTGAACTTTCATCAGGCCATTGGCATGATAGGTGGTGCTCATACAAAGCCAGCTACTCAGCACAGCCCCTTGCAGCATGTGTGATTGACCCTCTTGGCAGTCATGGCCCTATCTGGTAAGTAGGGCCCAGAACAGCCCCTGAAATACCCTACAAAAAAGGGACCAAATCTCTGCTTTTCTTTTTTTTTTTCTTTTAAGAACATTGCTCTTCACATGGTAAATACTGATTGGGCAACAGGACCATGCTTGCTTGTTCTTTGATTTGTGTGGATTGGATGCCTTGATTTGAGCTGACAAACCTTGAATGTGGGGTCTTAGCCATGGTTGCTTACCTGGTGTATGATCTTGGGCAAAGCACTCAGCTTCCTTGATTGGATCTTCCTCAGAAAATGAGATATATCGATGCTGCACGGTTGTGAAGGTAAGATGAAGTAATGAGTCTGACGGTTCTCCTTCAACTGTACCTAGGCCAGGTGGGTACTCGGCCTCAAGATTTTAGGTGCGCAGGGATCCATTCAGAGAGGTTCGTTAACTGTGTGACCTCTTGGGCCCAGGACCATGTGTTTTGAACGTTGACAAGATTGTGAAGCAGATGGTCTGTGATTCTCACGTTGTGCAGCTTTGAGGTGGGCGAGTCAGGGAAAGCTGGTGGGGCTGTGTTGCTTGGGGTCTGTCTGCCTTCCCTTCCCTTCCCTCCCCTCCCCTCCCCTCCCCTCCCCTCCCCTCCCCTCCCCTTCTGACAGTGATCCATTTGGGTCCAATTTTCATTTAGTTACGAGCTCTAATTCAAATTTTTAGACGGTAAGGATTATTTTACACATACATTTAGAGAGAGACTAAGATAATTAGCTGATTTTTGTTCTGAGAATATTCTTCTTCCTCACCTCATTAATTATTGAACAAGAAAGTTTGCCTCCTGTGGGCAATGCTTAGAGGATTTAAATCATGACAATATTTATGTCTTTATGGGTGTTTGCTGATATTAGCACCAGGCCTACCCGCCATCCTGGCACTCTGCCCAGGCAGGGAAGTTGGTCTTTATGTCCTGCAGTCTGTGGGCAGCTGTTCAGGACGACCCCATGCAGTGAACCTTGTGAATTACTAGGAGTTAGTGATGTGACAAGATCCTCATTCTGGTGGCTTTGAGGTTTAGGTGATTGACTGTGTGCTTATGATGTGAACCAAAATGTTTGCTGTTGGTTTTGATTAATGGGGCCTGGGTCCCATTTTAATTACCAAAGGGAAGATCTCGAATAGTAGGTAATGCCTGTGGTCAAAATGTTTTTTTCCACCTAACACTTGTTTATTCATTCGGTTCTGAGATCTGAGAAAAACCTATCTTCCTAAACACCCTGCATTGGCCAATATAATCTAGCAATGTTTGGTCAGAGTAGACATTAATGAAGATTAGAAAAATTAGGTCTCCTAATATGATGTGTAGAAACTGACTTTATTTTTTGATTTATTGGAGTGCACAGGTGGAGGGGAGGGGTAGAGGGAGAGAGAATCTCAAGCAGGCTTCTTGCTAAGCATGGAGACCCATATGGGGCTCAAACCCATGAACCGTGAGATCATGACCTGAGCCAAAATCAGGAGTCTGACGCTCAACCGACTGAGCTACCCAGGTGCCCCTGACTTGTAATTTATTTTTTGGTATCCTCTTGGCTTGGAATTATGTTTGTGATATTGATAGAGGCAGTGGCCTGTATAATTTCTACTGTACAGGGTTTAAGAGACATGGGTTCTAAACCTGTCTCTACCACTGCCTGGCTCTGTGACCTTGCCTAGTCCAACAGCTCTGGGCTTGAGTTTTATCCTTTGCCCCATGGAAGCTCCAGGAGTGTAAAGGCTTGTCTGCGCAGTTGACTGCTAGGGTTTATGCAGAGTAGGTGCTCAGTCATGGTGGTGTGAGTGAGGGAACTGGTCAAGGCTGATTTAATGTGCATTTCATATTCCAGGGATCCTATTCAGATACTTTCTGACCCAGTAAGGTTTGGAGTAAGGCCTGAGATGCTGCATTTGTAACCCGTTCTAGGTGATGCCTAGGTTTGTGCATCACCCTTTGAGTAGCACGTTGCCTTTAGATGAGAGATAATCTGTTCTGCTTTACGTACCTGCAGATCTTTGTAACGTCTTGCTGAAGGTCACTTTGTAAATACAACTTGTTCACTGAAACTGACCAGTAGTCTCTGCGCTGTGGCTGTCGTGACCGAAAAACTGTCTGGTTTAGCTTCGGCACTGGCTTTCAAGTCTCTATTTAGTTCACTTTGCTTTAGAACATGGTCTCCAAGCAGCAGCACCTGGGAATTTGTTAGAAATGCAAATGCTGGGGGGGGGGGTGGAGTGGGGCGCTTGGGTGGCTTCATCACTTAAGCTTCCAACTTTGGTTCAGGTCATGATCTTATGATTCATGAGTTCAAGCCCTGCACTGACAGTGCAGAGCCTGCTTGGGATTCTCTCTCCCTCTCCCCCTCTCCCCCTCTCCCCCTCTCCCCCTCTCCCCCCTCCCATGTAGGCTTGTGCGTGCGCTCTTGCAGACTAAATGAATGAACTCATGTATTATGTGTGTGTGTATATGTATATACATATACATATATATATATATGAAACAAACAGAAATGCAGATTCTGTGGCCTCACCCCAGAGACCTACTGAATCAGAAAACTCCAGGGTGGGGTCAGCAGTCAGTGTCTCGGAACCACCCATCCAGGAGTTGTTGATGTTTCAGAACTACTGCCGTGCTTTAAAACCTTTCAGCACGTTTGCAGGCGATGGTGTAGGCTGCTGGTGGGTATCACGGCACCTCTTTTGTTTGGCTTGTGGGTCACGAGGATATCCTGAAACCAAACAAAAGTTGATAGACAAAAAAAAGTAGGTTTTAGTGAACTTCCCTGAATGGGTGGAAGGTAGAAGATGTGATGACTTGTTGGAAGCCGTGTTTTTATGGATACGTGTTAACGTCCATTGGGCCTGATTTTTCTTACTGTTCTGGAAATTGGGAGACAGGGTTGCCCATTGGAATCACCTGCGGAGCTTTAAAAACTATAGATGCCCACCAGAGGTTGTGATGTCCTTGATCTGGGGTGCAGCCGGGACAGCCAGATTTTTAAAGACTCCCTGGGTAATTCTAGCATTTAGTGAAGATTGAGAATTCCTAGAATAAATGAATGTATCACTTTTTTTTTTCTGAGTATGTTTTAAATTTATTTTTAATTTCCATGCAATAAGTCCGTTGTGTGTATGTGTATGGGTTTCTGACAAACGCATAAAGTTGTGAAATCACCACCACCCTCCATTCCTAGCATTTGGTTTTCATTAACGTGCTTGTGGAGTTTTCTTCCTTAAAATGACACATGGAAACACATGACCTTCACTTGATTTCTGTCATTACTGTTCCTGTTTTGTTGTTGTCGATTGACGTTTCTGTCGGAAATCCCATATCCTGAAATTAGTGCTGCAAAACAGTTGCCTAACGCTAACTTGCTTTGTAGTTTGAAGAGCCTCTTAATTAGTGGTGTGCAGAGTTGGGAAGCATTTATAACTACAAATGGTCAGGGCCCAGTCCAGACTAGTTAAACTAGTGTTGGGACCCTGGCATGGGCTTTTTTTTTAAGGCTGCCCAGGTGTTACTAAGGGACAGCCAGGCTTGGAACCATTTCTCTATGATTGTCCCTTATTTATTTATTTTTTTTATGTTTATTTCTGAGAGACAGAGAGAGAGTGTGTGTGTGTGAGCGGACAAGCAGGGGAGGGGCTGAGAGAGAGGGAGACACTGAATCCAAAGCAAGCTCCAGGTTCTGAGCTGTCAGCACAGAGCCCGATGCTGGACTCGCACGTGTGAACTGCCAGACCGTGACCTGAGCCGAAGTTGGATGCTCATCTGACTAAGCCACTCAGGAACCCTTGATAGTCCCTTAAAATGCCTGTGAGTCCTAGATCATGGGTTCCGGTAAAGGTCCGTATCCCTTTTCTCAGCCCAAAGTGCTTCTGATATTCTTCTTCTTTTTTTTTTTTCCTTCTGTGACACGAATCTGGGTGCATTTTTGAAAAGGATTCAAGGAAAATGACTTCCTGATGATTGAGGATAGTTGAAGAGAAATGCATTTTTTATTTTTGCCTCCTTGTGAAATACTGTTGATTGGCACAGTATATCTGTCGTCGTGCCTCTTTGGACTGTGTGTGGAGTTTTGTAATCATGTGGAGGTGTGCGTAGTGGTCGGAGGGAGGTCAGCTCACTGCTGTCCAGGCTCAGCTGTGCTTTTGTTGTGGGAGAGAGGAAAGTGATGCACGGATGCTCTCTGGCTAGGGCTTTATCAAGTTCATGGAATGCTTTTCTGACCAATTTGTTGATGCTGTGACGTTGTTTTTAAAAGATGTTTTCTTTTAAAACATTCTTTCTTTTAAAACATGTCTTTCTAAAATGAGCGCCTGGGTGGCTCATTTGCTTAAGCGTCCAACTCTTGGTTTTGGCTCAGGTCATGATCTCAAAGTTTGTGGGTTCGGGCCCTTTGCATTGACAGCATGGAGCCTGCTTGGGATTCTCTGTCTCCCTCTCTCTTTGCTCCTCCCCTGCTTGCTCTCTATCTCTCTTTCAAAATAAATATTAAAAAGCATTTTCCAAACAAATAGTATAAATAAGTAGTCCCTTGATCTCTAGGACTAACAGCACCTTGATTTTCAGGGGTCGGGGCTAGTCTTCCCATGGTGCTTTTTTAATCCACAAGCTGAACCAGTTTACCCGGAGGGCCTTAGTTCCTGGAAGGTGAAGTCAGACCATGCACTATATAAAGTTAATAAAAGAAGATTGTCTCACTGGAAGCTTAGAACTTAACCATTTCATGGATAAGGCAACTGAGCCTCAAGGGGAGAAGCGATTTATTTGCTCAGTCCCTCAGCTGGGCCTTACTCCTAGCCCACTGTCCTGGATGGCTTACCCTGTGGTTGGGCTCATGCAAAAGGCTAGATGATGGATAATAAGGGTACAAAGGGTAGTTTTAAAGGGGTGACTCTATCAACGTCAAGCCTGACTGATGGCTCGGCTCCTGTATTGAGGGGATTTTTTGGGTCTTAAGAGCCCACTTCAGACATTGATTGAGGGCACCCTTTTCTTTGTATGGTATTCGGGAAGCTGCTAAATGTCTTCACTTTCTATCTGTCCAGCAACTCTGCTTTTCCCAGGCCTTAAACACCAGCCTGTCTTGGTTGTTACCCTTGGAACATTACCTCTGTTCTTGGACCGAGAGTTTAAGGAGACAGTCATTAATGGCCGTGTGGTATTGAGCACCTAGAAGCGTTTCTACTCCACTAGCTCTCATTCCTCCAGGTTCTCTCCCTGCAAAGTCTTGTTACCAAGTGTTTTGCGTTACATGTAACAGTTTGTCCAAAGCTTCCTAAGTGTGAGATTGGAACTCACCTGTGTCAGATGAATAAACGTGGCAAATTTTGGAACTGGGAAGTCTTTTCAGGAAGATGTACTTACAGAAGCAGATTCTGTCTTCTGTGGCTAGAGGGGCCTTGAGAATATCCTTCCTCCTTGGTTTTACATTTGGGGTCTTACTTGGATTCCTACATTCACATGGTTCCATGTACACTTCCAAAGAGACAAAAAAAAAAATGAAGTTTTACCTGTAAATTAAAAGATTAAATTCTACCTTCTGACCCCTTTGTATGGGAAGTAAAATATCCCTATGTGACAGACTGAGGCCATTTGTGAATCAATAAACGTAGGACTGTCATTCTGAGAAATTGTTCAAGCTTCTGAGAACAAATAGAATGCCTTAAAAAAATATGAGAGAAGATCTATCTGATTTGATTTACTCTGGAGAGAGGGTGGGTGCTTTATAACCTGCTGATTACCATAATAAAACATCTTTATTTTTCAGGGAAACATAAAATGACAATAGACCTTAAAGTACAGTATCCTGTCACTTGCCTCTGGTGGGGAATTAAGGATGGTTCAGTTGTGATTTGTAAAGAGCATACCAGTGGAAACTAAATTTTAAGGCTAACCTCAAAGTAGAAACCATAGCTTGCTTTGGGGGAAAGAATTGATGATTTGCTCTTCCTGGTGCTTTCCCACCACCCACCCCGCCCAACCTTAGTCAAATTTTGAGTAGACCAGTTCCAAGGCAGGACTGATAAACGTGCTCTTTCAGAAGCATTTTCATGTTATACACGTATCGTGTTTTGGGTGTGGAGAGGGTTGTCCTGTTCTCTATGTGCCAAGAATGGGTGGTGGGTGGGACTTGTACCTGGACCAGTGCACTTTGCTTAGTCTTCGGGGGCGGTGACTGTGGCATTTCTAACACATGCACCACTGAGTAGGCCCAGGTCTGGAAAAGCATTGTGTCCGTGTTGGGGGTGATAGTGCACCTTTAGTGGGGAGGGTTAAGAAGTCGGTGCTTGGTTTCAGACAAGGGTCTCACAGAGGGTGTGATTCAAGTCAGCGTCACCATGGAGGGTGGGAGCAGGGTGAGCCCAAACCTGTCTGTCAAAAACCTGAACCCTAGGATTACTAGCCCCCTGTGGAACTGGAAGGAAGGAGCACCAGTGGATGATGGGTCATTAACTCAGGTGTTCATTCCCTCAAAGGGTCAGTCGGACATCTGAACACCCACTAGCCATGAAGCTCTTTGGAGAGATTTTTAAAAGTTGAAAGTATGCTTCCTGCTGTCCATCTGGTCATCATCTCCCCCTTTGGCTTGTTTCTTCCAATAAACATAATCTGAAGAGCTATGTCTCAGGCCCGTTGTTAGGCACAGGACACTAAAAAGGTGAGCAAAAGTAAATATTTGTACTTAACTACTAGACCTCCAGCTGTTGACTGTGCAGGTATGTATAAATAGTCATACTTAAACTCAGTCCAAATGAACTCATTGTGTCCTGGGTTTCCATTAAACTTAACAGCAAAAAAATGAAAAAAATGAGTAAATGCTTCTCAAGAAGCACTCTGTAACGGTGGGGGTGGGAGAACCTAAGACCCAACCCCTATAAAATGTGGTACGTGTGCAGAGGGAGACATGTACAAGGTATTACAGGATTGCAGAGGCATGGTACCCATCCGGTTCTTAGGGTGGGATAGCTTATCACCAAGGGCTTCCAGAGGGAGGGAAAGAAAGGAATGTTAGCCAGAGCCAGGCTGGTTGGGAATGTTGGCGGGTGGTGGTAAGGAGGGAAGGCCTCTCAGTCAATGCAGAGGAGCTGGGAAAACAGTTGCAGGCTGGGAGCTCACTGTGGAAGTCCCAAGATGTTCCATGTTGATGGGGTATTAGGATGGTGACAAACTGGAGAGGTAAGTGGAAGCCAGGATATGGCCGGCCCTTCTGCCTGGCGGCGGTAGTTTGGATTTGATCTTGAAGGGGTTTAGGCAGCGGATTCACAGGGGCGCAGTGCGTGATCTAGTTGAAAAGACAAAATTAACATATTCCTGGGTAACGTGGCCAATGAGTTCAGTGCGAAGATTCATTGGTATGTCCCTAATGGGATGTATGGAGAAGGGGAGGGATTCAGAGATCATTCCCTGAACTTTGAGATGTGGAAGCTCTGTCCTGCTGTCCCGTGGATGTTTGCTACGGTTCTTGTGGAGGACAGAACAGACACAGATGCTGTTCTTCCTCAGGTGAGGGAAGATTGGCAGGTTTCAGGAACCAGGCCATAAGCTTATGAAGTCAGAATTAGGAGGTTGACTCCCATTTTTGTCCAAGCTTGTTGACCTGATTTGCTGATGCATTTTTGGTTCTTGGGGACAGGGCCACCGGTGAGAAGGTAGAAGGAGCCCAGATCCATTAAGAATCCACCTGCACGGGGGACTTCTGCAGCTGTGTTACAGTGATGTTTCATAATGACTGTTCTCCATACTTCTGTGTATGTTTAACATTTTCCATAATTGATCAAAATAAGAATAATACCTTCGTGGGTTTGTGTGAGAATTCAGTGAGAACTGATGCAGGTGAAGATCTTGCGCAGCGCTGTGCTTGCTGTGTGTTGACCATTGCTATTATTGTCCACTCCTGGCCAAATTCCTCTTTTCCTTCCCCACTCTTCCTTCATGCTCTTGACTTCCTTGACTTTCTTGGCCCTTTCTCTCATTTCTGTCCTTGGAATTTGCCCCGTGGATTTCAGACAGTCGGACTTTTCTGGTTTTGTCCCTGTATAGTTCTCGCAAGGGCATGCCTGTCTCTTCTTCTCTGGCTGATCTTGTGCAGGGAACCATCTCTACTGAGCACCACTCCTAGGGTGACCACCCAGGGGTCAACATGCTTGACTGGTACTTCATGTGCCCAGATCCCTCCTTGTGTATAACGTGCGTGGGGGGTGGGGAGGTGGAGAGGGGTGTTGATGGGGAGACAATGAGCCAAAGAGGCCACAGTAGATAATATCCCCCTTTATACAGTGGGTGTCTTCGTGTACTGTGATTTTTTTTTTCCTGAATGTCAGATGGGTAACATCCCAGTGTCGTAACAAGGTTTTAGGGAGGCACATGTCACACAACGGCGTGAATACCCAGTCATCACGCTTGGGAACTACAAAAGGATCTGTAGTGTCCTATTCTTTACATATAAGTATAAACTCTATGACTCTGTGCCTGTGGACGTGATTATTTATATACTTAATACAACATCAGGGATGCTTGTTTCCATTTTGTATTGAGCCATTATCAGTGACTTTCAACCTTTTTAACCTTCTGGCTGCTCTAGCTGCTTTGCCAAGTTGCAGATTATTTAGAAACCATTTGTATAATATACTGGGTGAAAAGATTATTGAGAAGAACTTGGTGATGAATCCTTCCATAAGAAGCACAGAATACCAGACTGGCTGGCTGGCACAGTCAGAACAGCATTTTGACTCTTGATCTCGGGATTGTGAGTTCGGGCCCCATGTTGGGTGTAGAGATGACTATAAAAAAAGAAGTAAATTTAAAATACAAAAATGCATAGAATATTTATGACTTGGGAAGTGCAGTCGTGGTGGGAGGCTTTTCTCACTTGTTTATCGGTAAGATGTCCTTTTGAAGTAAGTGGTATCTCCCTTTTACTTAACCATTGTCATACACCAAATATTATTCTAGGATTCTTTTGCCAACAAAAGAAAACTGACCCTGAACTGGTTTAAACCATAAAGGGAATTGAGTGGTTCTTTTGACTGAGAAATCCAGCCATGGGATGGACTTCAGGTATGATTTGTTCCAGAGATGCATGCTTGTATTGGGGATCTAGTCCATGCCTCTAGGATTCTCTTGGCTCTACTTTCCTCTGTATGTTGGCCTCTGCCACACACAAGCTGTCTACAACTCACTGAAGCACAGATACCCTCAGGAGGTCTAGGTCTTAAGAATGAGTGCTCACATCACCCCTGGAAGAGCCCACCAACTTTGAAACAGGGGAAGTGGAAGTCTTGACATGGACTAAAGCTGGAGGTTGAGGTTGTGTGTCTGCCTTCTACCATTCCTTGTGCCCAGGGGAATGGATGCCACCACTGGGCTAGACCCCAGGATTTGCACCCCAAAGCTGAGAAATGTAGTCAGTCTCTGCAGAAGCGCAAATGCAAGCAGACAGTGTTAAGAGGAAATGAGTACTATCGAGGCCGCTCACAGGTGTCCACTCAGGGACTGGCCTGGGGTTTGCATGCAGTGCTCTCGATCCAATTTCAGAGCCTTTTAATCCATCTGATACCTCCTTTAAAGTTGGTTTCTCCAAAGCACTATTTGATAACCTTCACGCTCAGTGTTCTTGAGGAAGCCTTGGGTCTTGGTCTTTTGCACGTTGCTGTCTAGGAGCACGACTTTGTCCACATCATCTAATTGTTGAAGAACTCCATATGCTCAACTCTGCAATCAGGTGGTTGGGCTCTATTAATTCATCCTATATTTACTGAATACCAGTTATGCCAGGCTCTATGTTGGGGACTGTAGTTATCATTGTATCTAATGTAGACGTGGTCTCTGCTGTTAAGGGGCTTATTGACGAGTGGGAGGGACAGGCATTAATTAAATGGTGTAAGATGGAACGTCTGATACATGCCTGGCCCTTGGCAAATAGTTTTCATTCAACGATTAACTACACACATGCATGATTTTATGCTGTGTTCAGTACTCCTGTGGGGAGCCTTGAGAGGGAGGATTGCAAGGAATGAGAAGAGAACTCAGGATGGGGTCTTGGGAATGTCCATGTGCAAAGCCTGGGGATGGTGTGAAGGGCATTGTGGGCTTTTTGAGTGTCTACCCTATGGGAAGCTGATGTCCTTCCAGCCCTAACATTCCCAGATTTAATGAGGAGTCATATCTGGCTCCTTTATGCTCTTTCTCTCTAAAAAAAGAAAATAATGAGGAAAGTTACCTGTAGTGATCTCGGTAGTTGTTAGAATTGGTTACTCCCTCCCTGAACCTGTTCTTCTTAATGTTAAATACTCCAGGATGTAAATTCCTTAAAAATGTTCATTGAAGACTGGATAAAGAAGGTGTGGTATATATGGATACAATGGAATATCATTTACCCACAAGAAGGAAATCCTCCTCTTTGTACCAACATGGATGGACCTTAAGGGCATTATGCTAAGTGAGATAAGTCCAGACAAATACTATCCAACCTCACTTATGTTCAGAATCTACTAAAGCTCAACTCCTAGAAACAGAATAGAATGGTGGTTGCCAGGTGCTGGAACATGGAAGAAATGGGGAGATGTTGGTCAAAGGGTACAAACATTCAGTTATAAGGGGAATGAGTTTGGGGCATTTAATGTACAGCATGGTGATGAGAGTTAACCCTGTGTTACAATGAAATTTCAAAAAAATATCTTCCTTGCTTTTCTAGGCCTTCTAAAAATATGAAAATGTTCTAGAAAGTGGAAAGCTCTGCCCTGTACCAGGTGTGTATTGGATGGTCCCAGCCCAGCTTGGTGGCTCTTCGCTAGTCCCCATTCTGTCCTGGAGCTCACAGCACCTCTTTTCTGAACTCACAGTGCTGGTGCTTTCTGGGACATCTCTGTCTCTAGCATCTTTTCATGAATCTTGACAAATACTCTAAGCATTGAGAACCAGGAAGGAAGACCTCCGGTTTACCATGTGTTCCTAGAACAGCTTCTCCCCACAAACACCCAGAAGAAAACCCTGCACAGCATAGACACAAAGGGTCATGTTTTCCTGAAAAGGACAAACCTCCGTTCCATTGCCTTGCAACTCTTCCAGGCTCTGATCTGCTTTGGGACATATGTCATTTCTTTGAGCATCCATTCCTAAGTTAACCTTCTACCCTCTGATCATAAATTTTTTTGGGAGAAGCGCCTTTATAAAGGAAGTTTGAGTATAGTTACCAAAACAAACAAAATCTCCGTGGAGATTTAGAGGTGGCCTCAGGGAGCAGCTCACTGGATGTTAGGGCTTTTCTTTTATTGGCTGATGTGTATAGGAAAGTTATGGGGTGAGGGACAGTATAATACACTTCTTTGCTCTTTCTTCCACATGGTGCTTGTTGAGATAATGATTAAGATACTGGGGGAGTCCGCATTCTTCTGTAGAGGAGGAAAGAGGGAAAGAGTGGGGGGAAAGGCAGAGAAATAGGGCTGGAAACATCTCTAGTGAGGCAACCTCTTTGTAACCCCATATTTGCACAGTATGTCGTGTGTGTGTGTGTGTGTGTGTGTGTGTGTGTGTGTGTGTGTGTGTGTAGATGCGTTCTTGCTTGACTTTGCTGGCAGACTTCCAGGCATAGCAGAGGCTGCAAATATTTTTGGCAAATTGGCACATCCTTTTTTTGTGCTCAAGCAACTCAGGAACAGTTGTGCCCTGTTGCCAGCCCATGAAATCCACGTTGCCTTGTGCACAGGGGAAAGAGAATCATCCAAGAGGCCTCATGCAACCTAACCTGCTTGGGTGTATTAACAGTGCCTTGTTGTGACTAGGCACTCTTACTTGTGTAAGACATAATCAGAATGTCAACTGTAAGCTAAGGGTGTTTGTGTCCTAGATGGATCTTGTAGTTCTTTCAGCGTGCTTTGAAAAGAACACCCTGGGAGGACGTGGCTATCCCGGTGAATCCCAGGTCTTGGGATTTTGTTTCCTTTCTCTATGTGCTGATTCTGTCAAATAGTAGAGCCAGACAGGCAGGACATTGGGTGGTGCTGGAACATTCTGGAAAACTGGAAACTTGATGAAGGGGGAACAGCTGTTGCTTCTGGGGGAAGAGCAAGTCCTGTGATATGAGGTGTGGCTGGTTGACTGGCGGACAATGTAAGGAGGCAGGTAGGGACTGACTTCAGTCCTCATGGACTCTGAAGGGAGTTCTTTTCTGACCTGTTGGTGACCAAGAGAAGCAGTTGCTGCAAACCACGTGGCTTCATGGAAATAGATTCTTGCTGGGGACTTATCCTTCAAGACAAAACCACACAGTTGAGGTGAGGCATGGCTGATCTACCTCTGTGTTGGATTCATGGAATAGGTTTCAAAATGTGGATAGATTTTTCGGGCAGTTGATTTGGTTTTCCCTTGATAGAATAGCACCTATTTTATTTAGTTCGACCCTCTGCTTTTGTCATATTAACTTTGGTTCTTTCATTTCTTGCCCCACAGATGTGAGTGAGCTGGGGAGATGTTTTATAAAAGAGAAGCAGGGGCGCTTGGGTGGCGCAGTCGGTTGAGCGTCCGACTTCAGCCAGGTCACGATCTCGCGGTCCGTGAGTTCGAGCCCCGCGTCGGGCTCTGGGCTGATGGCTCAGAGCCTGGAGCCTGTTTCCGATTCTGTGTCTCCCTCTCTCTCTGCCCCTTCCCCGTTCATGCTCTGTCTCTCTCTGTCCCAAAAATAAATAAACGTTGAAAAAAAAATTAAAAAAAAAAAAAAAAAGAAGCAGAGAGGAAGGTGGAGTTTGGACTGTTCTGTCATGAGATAGTCTTTCTTTTTTCCTTTTTTTTTAAAGTTTATTTATTTTGTGAAAAAGAGACGGAGATAGAGAGAGACAGAGAACAAGTGGCAGAGGGGCAGAGGGAAATGGGGAGAGAGGATCCGAAGCAGTCTCTGTGGTGATGGCAGAGAGCTGAATGTGGGGCTCAGACTCACAAACTGCAAGATCATGACTTGAGCCAAAGTCAGACACCTGACTGACTGAGCTACCCAGGCATCCCAGGAGACCATCTTTCTGACGTCACTTTGTCCTAAGGTTTGTTCTTTCTGTCCAGGTGCCAGCACAGGATAGAGAGCCCCTTAGCACCCAGAGCCAGTGAGAGTCTGAGCCATTGATGGTTTGTGAAGCCATTTTGGTACCATGGACAATGTGGATGGAGGAGTGAAAACAGACTGGTCATTCCACAGGGTCAAGGCAAAGTCCCTAAGAGCAGGGGGTGCTTTGGGCACCATCTTTCATAACCACGTGAGTAATGATAAAGTGCAATTTTTAGAGCGTTTACAGACCTGAGCATCTAGAACTAAATGCCTTGTGGTAATGTGATATGCAGAGATTGTGAGAGGAACTATGCTTCAGTCCATAGACTTTTGATCTCTTATGTCATAGTTCCTTTACCAGTCCCTGCAGACTAACTAGAATCCTCAGAATCTAGTTAGGGCTTAGGAAGAGGACAGTTGTTACTCAGGGAAGAGAGAGGATGAGGAAACAGTATTGAAATGGTGGCTCTGACCATTTGTCACAGAAACCATTGGTCATTGAGGGGACCATTACCTGTTAATTAACTCTCAATCATTATAGATAAGTGTATCTTTAAGGTATGGCTTTACAGATCATTTGTAGTGGTTTAAATTTCGTCAGGTAGCCCTTCCATTTCTATAACCTGTTGGAAAACATGTTGAGGTGCTATTAAAAATAACTCCCAAGTGGGACATCAAAATCCACGTGCAGGTAGATCTGTCACTCCACACATAGAAGGGTTGGACCTTGAGTGGGCCAGGGTAATAACCCTTCTCTGGCTATATCGACATCTTTGTTGCTTGTGTGTGTGTGTGCACACACCTGCACACACACACCAATGCCAAAACCACACTTAATTGACCTTTTCCCATATTCCTGTTGTCATCCTCAATGAGAATGGTATTTGGCACTGACATTGTTTCTCAGTTTATTCATTATCTCCTAATCATTTTTATAATGGTGATAAGTCTTAATGCGTTTATTTCATGCCCCTCATTTAAATCTTACAGACCTATCCCCAGGCCCTCTAAAGGGATCTGGGGTTACAACTGTGAAAGTGGACATAAAAATCTTGGAGAGGTGATCACAGCCTGTTGTTTGGATGCCTAGGGCTGTGCCTACATGTTTCTCAATCTATTCTGGTCTTTCCCTACCATGATTTTATACATATGTTTGAAAGGTATGAGACTATACTTTTTAGAACCCAGAGTTAGTCTGCATCTTCTTTGGAAGGTCTTCAGTGATCTGTCGATGGGAAGGCAGCCTGATAAATTTCTGATCTTCATTCAGCTGTTACTGCCACTCTGGTTGTGAAATGTGACAGGACCATGGCCAACTGTGTAATGTTGAAATATGTTCCATCTGAAATTCCTTTCTATTCTCTACATTGCTATGTGAATTAAGAGGTTATGACTTGCAGTGATCAGGAGGCTTAAATCACATTTTGAATTTGCCTAAAGAGGATTTATTGGTTTTCTCCTAATCACAAGACATTGGGCAAGGGGGCCACTTACAAGGGGTTGCAAGGGTATAGAGAGCTTACATTTCAGTGCAAGACTGTGTTTGTGAAAGGGCACTTAAAGGTATAAGGTAGAACGTGGATGACAACTAGTAAGGGTGATGTACTCTAGGTGGCAATGCAGAAGTGACCAGGAAACTGGGGTCCTGGATGTCTGCCCTCTGAGAGCGTAGGATTCCAACCTGAGTCAAGAAGAACAGACAGGATAAGAATAACCGAGAACAAGGGAAGAAACTTTTAGGGTAAGGCCACACATGAGTGTGGAGGTGGGAATGGGTGAGAATGTTTGGGACTGTGTGCAGAGTCTTGGAATGGTGGATTTATGTGTTAAGAGAAAAGTGAAAGATCAGGTTGAATGATAGGAGTGGACATGTATCCTGCTCCTTGGGCCAGTAGAAAACCCAATTTAGCTTAACCCGTTGAGATAACATATTGGCTTAGAAACAGAGAAAAGGCTCTCTTTTCAGGTTGCAGGCATGCTTCTCCAAGGTCTGCTTTTCTCTCCCTAGATGTCTTCATATTGATAAGATGGCTGCCAGCAGCAACCGAGGCTACATGCTTTTCTGTTCACATGTGTAATAATCAAAGGACCTGAGCTTTGCTCTCGCTGGTCCAGTCTTAACCATCATGGCAGGCAGGGGAATGCCATGTGCTTACGTCTGGGTTTCTGCATGTCCCACAATTGAAATAGAGATGAGGTTGTACTGATGGGTTTATGCCAGTAAGGGTCAACCTCTGGAGCACAGTTTGGGGCCCATGACTCCAAAGTCCTGTGGCTGCGGTATAGTGATTTCCCAAAGGAAAATCTATAAAACTAGAAAGGTCAGAGGATAGGTTGACGATGAAAAAAAATGTCAATTCCATCTTTAAATTGGGGCAGCTCTGATTTGTAGGGTAAATGATCTTGAGTTGAGTCTAGACTTTATAGGCAGATCCTCTTGGCCTGATGACAACATTTGTCTTGGCTTTTGATGAGAAGAATGTTTAATTACCATCTGCTCATGCCCAGAAGAACTTATCTGGTGACCAGTCTTCCCTCTTGCCCCCATCATCTCTTTTTGCTCCTCACAAGGAGTGTGCATGCTCACCGAGCTGGCTTGTTTGAGGCTGTACAGAGTGCCAAACTCCAGTGTCTCTGCAGAACTACCTCTCTTTCCTGTAGGGCTCCCTGAGAGAGATACCTCGCTCACTTAAGATTGCTCTGTTGGAAGTTATCCAGTTGAATCTATCTGTTCACGTTAACACTAATCACAAATTAGGTAGAATTGCTGAAGTTCGCTAGTGCCATTCAGAGGCAGGCCATCCATCCATCCATCCATCTGTTTATTCAATAAATGGGTATACTTGTGATGTGCCAGGAGCTATGCTGGCCACTAGGGATGAACCCGGGTCTAGCGCACAGTCCCTACCCTTGAGCTCCCAATCTGGTTGGGGAAGCCAGGAAATCCACAGTTCTACTTTTATGTGGTGCATGTCCTATGCAGTATGCTATGGAAGTTTAGAGAAACAGTATGTCTCTGAACTGGAGGATGAAGCTTAAGGAGGATGCTTAAAACCGGTTTAGAGGTTAAGGTTAGGCAATTAATAGGTGCTTAGAACAGAGGGAATTGTGATAAATAAAAGCTACAAGGGTGGTATTGTCAGAAAGTCACGGGTGTTCCTCTGTGGCTGGAGCTGGAATTCCCCCTACCCCCCATGTTAGTTAAATTCTAGTTAGTTAACATACAGTGTAATACTGGTTTCAGGAGTAGAATTGAGTGTGATTTATCATTTACAAAACCCACTGCTTGTCCTAACAACTGGCTGGGGCTGTAATTCTTGAAACAAACAAACAAAAACCAAAAAAAAAAAAACAAAAACAAAAACAACAACAACAACCCAAAAAACCCAGGAGGTGGAATGGAAATGCAGACTCCCAATTCTTCCATCCAAGATTCTAATCTGCAGGTCAGGAGAGTGGTCTGGGAATACCATTTTCATCTCCAGCTCCTTGGGTGGTTCTGATCCTGGTGGTCTGAAGAGTACTGGTTTAGAGGGCTTTGTGCAGGCGCAGGGCCACAAACGTAGGCTGGAAAGGGGGGAGAGCAGGAGCCGGAGTGGCCAGAAGGGTTGCAGAAGGGTGGAGGAGAATTTTTGGATCTCCGTGTTCCGTAGGATCCTGGAGGAAGTTGAAGGCCTTTGGCAGCAGAGGATATTTAGAGCAGGAAATAATACCTTAGGCTTATTTATGCACAATTGAGCTAAAACATCTTTGCAGAATTAAAGACTGGTGAAGGAATCACTTGGCTCTAAACTCATGCTGCTGAGAATTCGGGTTCCAAACTTAAAGTGCAGTTCTTGGTCTGCTAGCCGGTCTCCCAGTTGGGAATTACTTACCCTTATTATGTTAGCACAGTGATTTTGTAATGCTCTTGAGTAACCTTGGAGGCCACTCTACAAATTACTTGATTTATTATTTAAAAACAGGATTGATTCAAGACTGAATAAATGTGTAATATTGAATCCACATGGGGGAGGCAGTGAGAGAGGTGTTGAGCATTTATCCAGTTAGGGGTGTTTGCAGACCATATATGTTGGGTGGGTCTCTTTTTCATAGAATCATTAAGACTTAGACACTT